>NW_028074614.1:28031-35881 GCF_014824575.4 Sturnira hondurensis
ATAAATTTTTGAAGTGTTTGTTCTATGTCTGTGAAATACGCCATTGGTACTTTAATAGGTATTGCATTGAATCTGTAAATTGCTTTGGGTTATATGGACATTTTGATGATGTTAATTCTTCTAATCCATGAGCATGGTATATGTTTCCATTTGTTTGTGTCTTCCTTGATTTCTTTCTTCAGTGTTGTATAGTTTTCTGTGTATAGGTCTTTTACCTCCTTGGTTAGCTTTATTCCCAGATATTTTATTTTTGTTTTTGCTATATTGAATGGGATTTATTTCCTGATTTCTGCTTCTGCTGATTCATTGTTAGTATACAAAAATGCCTTTGATTTCTGGATATTGACTTTGTATCCCACTGTTTTGCCAAATTCATTTATTAGTTTGAGCAGGTTTTTGGTAGAGTCTAAAGGATTTTCCATGTATACTATCATGTCATCTGCAAACAATGACAGTTTTGTTTTCCTCCTTTCCAATTTGGATGCCTTTTATTTCCTTTTCTTGCCTGATCGCTGAGGCTAAAACTTCCAATACTATATTGAATAGAAGTGGTGAAAGCAGACAAACTTGTCTTGTTCCTGATCTTAGTGGAAAAGATTTCAGTTTTTGCCCATTCAGTATGATGTTGGCTGTAGGTCTTTCATACATGGCCTTTATTATATTGAGGAATGCTCCCCCTATTCCCACTTTTCTGAGTGCCTTTATCATAAATGGGTGTTGTACCTTATCAAAAGCTTTTTCCGCATCTATTGATATGATCATGTAATTTTTGTCTTTGCTTTTGTTTATGTGGTGTATTACGGTTACTGATTTGTGGATATTGTACCATCCTTGCATCCCTGGGATGAATCCCACTTGGTCGTGGTGTATGATCTTTTTGATGTATTGTTGGATGCGATTTGCCAATATTTTGTCGAGGATTTTAGCATCTATGTTCATCAGCGATATTGGCCTGAAGTTTTCTTTCTTTGTTGCGTCTCTATCTGGTTTTGGAATTAGGATGATGCTCACTTCATCAAAAGAGTTTCGGATTTTCCCATCATTTTGGATTTTTTTGGAATACTCTGTGAAAAATAGGGGTTAGCTCTTCCTTAAAAGCTTTGTAGAATTCTCCTGTGAAACGATCTGGTACAGGGCTTTTGTGCGATGGGAGTTTTTTGATTACTTCTTCAATTTCCGCTGCTGTTATTGGTCTGTTCAGGCTTTCTACTTCTTCTTCATTGAGTTTTGGAAGATTATATATTTTTTAGAAATTTGTCCATTTCACCTAGGTTTTCAAATTTCTTGTCATACAGTTCTTCATAGTAATTCCTTACAATCCCTCTATTTCTGTGGTATCAGCTGTAATCTCTCCTCTTTCATTTTTGATTGTGTTTATTTGGGTCCTCTCTCTTCTTTTCTTGATGAGCGTACTTAAAGGTTTGTCTATTTTGTTTATCTTTTCAAAAAACCAACTCTTGGATTCATTGATCCTTAGAATTGTTCTTTTAGTCTCTATGTCATTTAATTCTCCTCTGATCTTGGTTATTTCCTTCTTTCCTTCTACTTGCTCCAGGCTGTCTTTGTTGTTGTTCTTTGAGTTCTTGCAGGCGTCCAGTTAGGTTTTTTGTTTGCAATGTTTCTATCTTCCTTAGGTAAGCCTGTATTGCTATGAACTTCCCTCTCTAGACTGCCTTCACCGTGTCCCATAGTTTTAGGTTGTTTTTAGTTCATTTTCATTTGTTTCCAGAAACTTTCTGATTTTTTCCCTAATTTCAGTCTTGATCCATTCATTGTTTAATAGCATACCATTAAGTCTCCATGATTTTGGGTGTTTGGGTTTTTTTCTTTAGGGTTTGTTTCTAATTTCAATCCCTTGTGATCAGAGAAAATGCTTAGTATGATTTCAATTTGCTTGAATTTGTTGAGGCTCATTTTGTGTCCTATAATGTGGTGTATCTTTGAAAATGTTCCATGTAGAAATCAGGTAAGCATTCTTATTTGATTATTAAAAGTACTTCCATGCCTCAGCAGCACCTCACAAATCACAGACAACTCTTTACAATTGACCCTCTGCTTTGCCCTACATCAGGGGCTCAGAGGGCTGTGGAAGGGCTCAAAACTTACTTTCCATTTTCCTGTCAATTAATTTTAATAAAAGAAGTAAATAAACTTCCTTATGTATTATTATTTTTAAACCTAAATTATTTTTCAAAAAAAAGGGAGGAAAGGAATAAACAAATAACGATCTTTGTATTCCAGAAATGTTTCCTGGTAGAGAACAGCATGAGGTGGGTATACAGAGCTCTGTTAAAAGGTGAGACCTCGGGAGAGTTAACCCAATGGCCAGTGCTTCCCAGGAGGGCACTCCTAGTCTCCAGCTCACCTAGAGAAAGCCCAAGGCACAGTCCAACTTGGTTGCACCAGCTTCCTCTCTCCCCATGGGCTGGTGGCTTATCTGGACTTTGCTCTGTGGCCTTCTTCACTCTCTGCTTGTCCATCCATACTCCAAGTTCCCAATCTCTTACCCATGGTGGCTCCTTCCAGATGGACTTGCTATGTGCTCTCCCTGCCTTGCATTCCTTCACCTCGTGTGTACAGTGAGTGGCTTATGGTTTGCTGTGGGTTATTAGACAACAGGGGAGCACAGACCTAGGTGCAGGGGAGGGTGGGCTGGGAGAACTTCTCTAGAGGGCCAAACAAATGTATGTGAGACAAGAGAAATAATACATGAACAAGAAAACCTGTGGCCACAGGCAAGCTCAAGTCACAGCTGCTGAGAAGTGCTGAAGAATCCGTTGTTAAACACAATGATCTCATTTTCAGCAGTCTTTCTGCATTCCTGTCTGGTCTAGGGCTTTGCTACTATAGACTGATACAAGGCTATAACCTCTCTCCTCTGTCTATGGTTGTATTTTCCCTTTGTCCCACGGGTGTCTCTTAGTTTAATTCAGGAAGCTGGCTTATGAGAAGGGATCAATACTAGCGCAAAAAATGCTATTTGTGTTATTTACTCTGCAGCAAATGGCCTGGAAGGCACTGGCCCACTCCTAGTTAAGGACTGTGAGCATCTGGGCTCTAAGGATCCATCATCATGCTCCTTGTGATGAACCCCAGGCCTGTGAGGAACTCCTCCAGGATGGAAGATTATTGAGACTGGGGGTAAAATGGACTTCCTGGTGCGCATTTAAATGTCAAAACTGCGTGCCAGGAGGGCAAATTTATACCTAACCTGAGGCCCCTGCTTGTCCGCTGCTCTGGCTTTTGGTAGGGAACCACTGTAGTTGTACAGGGCACAACCAGAGGGGCCTGCATCTGGGGTCATCTTGCATTCCTTAAGAATTTTATCTTGGTGTTTTCTCACAAAGAAAGTCTGCTGGGACAAAGAAGGGCATGCTAGGGCTTGGAGTCTCAGCTCCTGTGGGCCCAGCTCCTCCCCAACTCCCCACGTCAGTTTCTTGGCAACCACTCTCTGGGCTGCCCTTCAACTTGCTGCTGTCCTCTGCCCCAGTGAACTGGGTGTGGGGAGGGTCAGCATCAGGTCTTTGTGCCATGTTGTGCCATGTTGGACTGAAGCCCCTGTAAGGGTCTCCTGCCAAAATACCAACAACATTGAATAGCAAATGTAAAACACTGAGTGGCAGAGGCAGAGGAATCAGGGTTTTGTCTGATTTTTAAACAAAAACCCCTGCATTTTTCTTTTTGTACTAACTCCCAGAATGATGTAGCCAGTCCTAGCTGGAGAGCACCTCCAAACTCTGGACTCAGCACTGGCAGGAGCTGGGTAGGAGTCCAAAGGCCTGGGATGGGATCTGGGGCAGCTGTGGGGAACCTGTGGCCTAGGACACAGAACTTGACCTAAGCAGTTTGTGTGGAGGTAGGTGTAGGACAGTCAAACATATGAAGCAGAAACATTCTGGGACTGAGGTAGCATTGAAATGACAGAAAACCCAATTCAGTTACAAAACCACCCTCAAATCCAGGAATGTACCAAAACATGGGTTGCTAATTCTACAATGTCCTAAATATCAGTTTAATTTTAAGTTCACTTAGTATGAGTGTAACACCCTGCTCAGTGACACTTATAAAGCATTCTTAATTTTCAAAAATCAACTTGAGCCTTGGTCAGGTAGCTCAAATACTTGGATCACTATCCATACACTGAAAGGCTGTGAATTCAATCCCTGGTCAGGACACATACCTAAATTGCGGGTTTGATCTCCAGTAAGGGCATGTAGGGGAGGCAGCCTATCCATGTGTCTTTTTCTCCTTTTCCTTCTCCACAAAATTGGTAGAAAACTTATGCTTGGGTGGTGATTTAAAAAAAAATTACCCTCAAGCAAAGCCAAGGTAGCCTTTGCTAAAACCAGTTGTAAGAAGGAGAGGCAGCAGGAGAGGTGAAAACTTGACTTTAGCTTTGAACAGATATCTGAAAGGGGAATGCATACAAGCTGCCTACGTAATAAACTACTGCAATGTTGACTCCTCACTGTCAAGGTCCCAAGTGCAAAGAATGTACGCTGTATAGTGTTCTACTTCCTGGGCTGGGAAGGCCAGATTCCACAAAGGGCTTCAGAAGTGCTTTAAGTGAAAAAGAAAGGCAACTTTTCTGTGCACACGGTCTATTATTGAACAGGGCAGTTCAAATCAACTTGGCTTCAGATTTTTCTCCCCCAATCACCATCCCTCCAATGTATCCCACCTGTAAAGTCACGGCCAAGTCACATCTTAGCTTCAGCAATAAAACAGCTTTATCATTTGGCTCTGATATTGGGAAAACTGGGAATCCAGAAATCACCCAAGAAACCCTTGCTGGGTACTTGGAGGTAGGTAGCTGAATGCATTTCTATGTGCTCACTTAGATCTCAGAGCACATCCTTAAACCCTGAATGTGCCCTGACCTAATGTCCAGTAGGGCACCCTCAGTCCTTCTAAATCAGGCAAGGAGGGCAGGGGAAACAAAGAATTCTCTAAGTTGAACATTTCCACAATCGTAGGAATGTTCCATCTGTTTGGTTTGAAAGGTGTTGAATGAATATTGGTCAACAGAAATTAAGAGTGATAAAGAGCATGACTAGAGACCAGCCAATTTTAACAACAACAGAACAATGCTTGTTGAGTGTTTTTGTTGATGTATTTCATATTTGTTCAATGCCCACTAGGTGCCAAGCACTGCTCTGGGAGATTCACTGGTGAGGACCAAGGTCCTCCTCTCACAGACATCACATTTTAGTTTAATGGAGTTCACATTTTATGTATACTTATAGAAGTCTGAGCCAGGTCACTAATGTTTTTGACAACTAATTGTTCACAATTCTACTTAAAAATTCATTAAAAGCTCAAACTCCAAGTTGGCCTACTGGATTTAGTCTTTTCAAATAAATGACAGGAAACAAAGCAGTTAAGCAACATCTCCCACTAGGTACGTTAGCACTGAAAACATTCAGAGTGAATTAATTCCTCTAGGATTGCTAACTCACCAGAAAATGGGGGTGCCAAAGAACGCCTGTCCAAATTAAATACAGTGATACATGTGAGATCACTATGCATGTCTGTAACAGGGCAACAGTGACTGCTTTAGGACCAAACTTACCTTCTATTAAAATCCTACAATGAGTTTTAGGAAGTTGGAAGTTACCAAAAAGCAACATAATTGACCACAAGTGCTTTAAAGCCTGCGATTTGTCTGTCACAAGGGTGGTGGAGTCTCCTGTCTTTCTAGGCCTCTGGGAGACTGAAGGTTTCAGCCTCTTTGAGATGAGGTGAGTAGAGTCACATGTCACTTTTCAGATGGTCTGCTTATTGCTGGCAGGATATTCCAGAGTTCCTGTCCTGCCCTAAGTGTGGGAGACACAGAGCAGAGCCCTCCGCTGACCTGTGATGCACAGGGAGCAGGAATAAAGACAAACCTCTGCTGTTGTAAACCACTGAGGTTCTGGAGTTGGCTGTTATGCAGCATAATCCAGCCCTTCCTGACTGATTCACTTTTTAGGAAGTCATGCCTTTCCTATAATCCAGATCACATTATCTGTAGCCGTTTTTATTATTAGGTTTATCAAAATAACATATAACAAATTATGACCATCCTTTATCAATATAAGGATGGCCTAGAATCCATGAGATGTGAAAAAATTCAGAAACCAAATACATGAAATCATTAGTAGGAAAATAAATGATATTTGAACTACTCAGAAGTGCAGAATTACATCTATCCAATCATCTGTCTATCCATTTATCTAAAAAATGTTGATAGATGTTTAAAAAAAACAAAGCTCAAAAACTGCATATGATAAAGTTTTAAAAATGCCCAGAGGGTGTGTGGTCCAGTGTTGTGACCCTGAAGCCTGAGCTGCAAGGTACTGGCTCGCTGCCCTCCACTGACACAGTACGGGAACCAAAGAACAGGCAGGGCTTGTTCCTTGTGGCACATGAAGAATCATCCCCTGAGTACTGAGTAGTTAGCAGACAAAGTCTGCATCTTAGTCTCTGAACTCTAACTACTATAGTCCCAAAAGTATTTCTTGTCTATCCAAAATGACAGATTTATTCCCTTTAATTGGGTAAGTCAGGTGATTTATCCTGGTTAGATGTAGAAATAAGTATTTGGTACTGACAGTCAACACCATGGTGATCACACTCTGTTCAGCTAGAAATAAGTTGTGTAATTAATATCATAATCTGATATGTTTGTATTTAAGGTTCTTCAAACATTCCACATAATCTGACATATTAACCTTCTGATTTTCATTTTAAATATTTAACTGTGATTAATTTGAGACTTTAAGTTCACAAACAGCACTTGAAAATTTGGAAACTTGACTTACTGTACATAGAACTTTAATTTACTAGCTTTACAAGTTAGTTGAGCTTGCAAAGATTTTGAAAGTTTTAGGACTGCCCTAATTGGGCTCTTTGAAAGCTTTTACAGAATCAGATATTAAAAAAACAAATTGCATGGGTAATTTAAAATGGTTAAACCTTAAACTCTAAGGAAACTTAACTAGCCTAGTTTATAAGGTGAAGCTAATTATTTAGGGAAATTTTATTTAGTGCCTTTAAATGTTACTTAGAGCCCTGTAAGTTCCTCCTATGCACAAAGTTTGGCCATTAATTTTTCTCTTAAAAAGAGCCTCAAATAGAAGAGGTTTGCTTTTCCTTTTTGATATTATTTGCTTCAATCCTTTTTTCTTTCAAAACATTTTAAAAAGATTTTTTAAATTTATCTTTAGAGAAAAAGGGAAGGAGAGAGGGAGAGATATATCAATGTATGGTTGCCTCTCATGCGTCCCCTCCTGGGAATTGGCCTGCAACCCAGGCATTTGCCCTGAATGGGAATCAAACTGCAATCCTCTGGTTCATAGGCCAGTGCTCAATACACTAAGCTACACCAGCCAGGGCTCAAAACATTTTTAATGTTCTTAAATTTAACATCAAATTAAAGTTAATGCTCAGCCTTTTATTGGTGTAGCCTAATAAAACAATGGGAGGGAATAGAGGGAGATGCATTTTGTTTCTCCTTCCTAGCTGTCTCATTTTAATGCTACAAAATACCAGGACGAACAGAGAGCATACTCAGAACACTCCAAAGTGTCCTGGAGGAAATGCAAACTTGCATTGTGTCCAAGAGCCATTCCTTCCCTTGCATTAGTACCTCTACTTGGTCCTCCAACTTCTATTAAGGCCAGCAATTAAATCCTATCAACTCCCATTCTACACAAAACGTGGACAATATTTCATAGCAGGTGCTCAGAAAATATCTGATGAATTACAAGTAAATGCACTGGTAATTAAGGTACTAACTCTGCTTAAACACAGAACGATGCTACTTCACATTAGTTTTCTTAGCCTTCTAATCATGTATTTTCACCTTA
>NW_028074615.1:0-1560 GCF_014824575.4 Sturnira hondurensis
TTGAAATCAGAAATTAACTGCAAAAAGAAGTAAAAAGTGAACAAAAAAACCCCAAAAATGTGTGGAGATTAAACAACATGCTACTAAAAAATGACTGGGTCAAAAAAATAAAAGGTGAAATCAAAAGATAATACAAAAAAATCATATACAGAGACAAATGAGAATAACAATAGAACATATCAAAACTTTGGAGATGCACCAAAAGCTTATCTCAAGAAACAGGAAAAATCTCAAGTAAACTACCTAACATTATATCTTAAAGAACTAGAAAGCTAAGAGCAAAAGCAGTCCAATTTGAGCAGAAGAAAGGAAACAATAAAAATTAGAGAAGAACTAAGTAAAATAGAGAACAAAGCGACTATAGAAATATTAATACAACAAAGAGCCAGTTCTTTGAAAAGATTAATAAAATGAACAAATCCCTGGCATGACTCACTAAGGAAAAAAGACTCAAGTAAGCAAAATCTGAAATGAAAGAAGGGAGGTTACCACAGACATTATAGAAATACAAAGGATCATTCTAGAATACTATGAATATGCCTCCAAATTCAGTAACCTAGAAGAAATGGATAAGATTCTAGAAATATATAACTTTACTAGACTGAGTCATGAAGATTTTTTTAAATTTAAAGATTTTATTTATTTTTAGACAGAGGGGTAGGGGGGCAGAGAAAGAGAGGGAGAGAAACATTAATGTGTGGTTGTACTTGTATGCTCTCTACTGGGGACCTGGCCCACAACCCAAGGCATGTGCCCTGACTTGGAATCGAACTGGCTACCTTTTGGTTTACAGTCAGGCATTCAATCCACTGAGCCACATCAGGCATGGCAAGAATTGGAAAATCTAAATCAACTAATCAACAGTGAGGAAGTTGAAAGAATCATCAAAATCTCCCCAAAAATAAAAGTCCAGAACCAGATGGATTCACTAGAGAATTCTACCAAACATTCAAAGAAGATTTGATATGTATCCTTCTCAAACTCTTCCAAAAAATGAAAAAGAGACAATACTTCTTGATACATTTTAAGAGGTCAACGTAACACCAATACCCAAATCTGGCAAGGATAACACACACAAAAAGTAAACCACATACTGATACCTCTGGACACAGATGCAAAAATCCTAAACAAAATACTCTCAAACTGAATACAACAATACATTTTAAAATCATACAGCATGATCAAGTGGGGTTCATTTTAGGGGCAGAAGAATGGTTCAACATACACAGATCAATAATTATAATATTGATTATAATTAATAACAAAAGGAAGGATAAACACGGATAAAAAGTATTTGATAACATACAACACCCATTTATGATTATCATATTCAATAAAATATAGGTATAGAAGGAAAGTTCCTCAGCACGATAAAGGCCATATTTGACAAGCGCTCAGACAGTATCATACTCAATGGTGAAAAACTAAAAGCTTTTTGTCTAAAATCAACAACAAGACAAAGATGCCCACTCTCATCACTCTCATTTAATATAGTTTTGGAAGCCCTAGCCAGAGCAATCAGGCATGAGAAAAAATAAAAGGCATCCAAATTGGCAACAG
>NW_028074616.1:0-595 GCF_014824575.4 Sturnira hondurensis
TGATTATTTTAGGCGCAATACAAATAGCTTCAATTAGAGCCGAAATAGGGCACGGGTTTATAGCTCCCATGAATCTGAGAGTAACCTCAGTTCTGAGGTGGGAAAGCCTGCAGCTCCCATCCACTCGCGCCGTGAATCGCGCAGCAAAATGTCCCCAATTCCAGCGTCGGGGCAGCGAGCTGGGAAGAGGGAGCAGGAACACTCCCGGAGTTGCCTACACGAGGTCCCAATTCTGACAGCTGGTCTCAGGCCTGTTTAGGAGAGGCTCGGTCCCCAGAAAGGCTGGATGTGGGGCTGAGGACACAGACAGGTCCACACCCCCTCCCTGCAGCCTGTTTGTCTGCCTGCTGAGACCTTCAGAGCCTGGAAGAGCTCCCCTCTGGGCCTCTCTCCCAGGCTCTCCAGGGCCTTCAGCTCTGGCCTGGCGCCCCCCCCACCCCCCCACCCCCGACCCTCCCAGCCAGCCCAACATCCCGGTTTCCCTCTGCGAGGCCAATTCTCACCTGCTGTGAACGGCGGCCCTGTTGGAGAGACCCAGGCCCCAGCCCCAGCTACCTGACTCCGCCACGTTGCAGCCAGGGAAAATGAGAAACCA
>NW_028074617.1:0-570 GCF_014824575.4 Sturnira hondurensis
TTCTCTCCCTCTCTCCTTCCCCTCTAAAGATAAATAAATAAATAAAATATTTTAAAAAATAACAGGTACATTCCCAATCCTGTTCTCTCAGTGAAAATATTTTCTGCAAATATAAAAAATCACCAGTCATAAGATTCCAGGATAACCCGTTTCTTTCCATAAGGAGGCAGAGGTTTATCTCATCACTTTGAAAAGTGCGTATTTTAGTGTGAATTGGGACCGACAGAGCAGGTCATGGTATTGGGAGCCCGGAAACAGCCAGAACTGACAGAGGGTCGGTCAATAGACGGAGCCCCCTACCCTGGTCATTCACGAAGCGGCTGGAGCAGGCGCTGTAGCTGCCTCCCTAACGTTCAGTTTACCCTCTCCCATTTTGTTCCATCGCCTGCTTAGCATGCCCTTGCTCCTAGTTCTGTGAGTGGGCCCCGATCGACTTACCCGTGGTTGGCATTTCCCACATCCATCGTGATTGGCTCAAGGCCAGGGAGCGAGAGCTCCAACGGCCCAATCAGAGTAAAAGATTTTATTTATTGATGGTAGTAAGAAATGTCTTTTTCCCTCTATGCTCTA
>NW_028074618.1:0-1441 GCF_014824575.4 Sturnira hondurensis
CCTCAAAAAACTAAGAATAGAGTTACCATATGACCCAGCAACCCCTCTTCTGGGTATCTACTGAAAAAATATAAAAACATTTGTTTGCAAAGATATGTGCACCCCTATGTTCATTGCAGCATTACTCATGGTGGCCAAGACATGGGAGAAACTACAGTGTCCTTTGTGAGATCACTGGAAAGAGACGTAGTGTATATATACCTACGCACATGATGGAATATTTCTTAGCCATCAGGAAAGTGAAATACTTCTATTTGTGACAACATGGGTAGATCTTGAGAGTATCAGGCAGAAAAAGATAAAAACTATTGGGCAAAATTTTCCTTTGTTCTTTTTTTCCTGTGGGACAGTTCTAGTAACACTCACTAGTCTTTTAATTTCATTTGAAACAATTTGGTTAGATTTTATTGTGACAGCTATCATATCAGCATGTATTTTTTTAAAAGCTTATCAATATCAGTGAATTTTTGTGTAGTCATTTTAATACTGAAGATGGAAGAAAATACACAAATAATATGCACTTCCAGCATATTATTCTTTATTATTTCAGGAAAAGTTAAAACACAACTGAAACACAAAAAAATTTGTGTAGTGAATGGAGAAGGTGCCGTAACTGATCGAAAGTGGTTGGCAAAGTTGTGAGCTGCAGATTTCTCACTGGAAAATGCTCCATGGTCAGGTAAACCAATTGAAGTTGATAGCAATCCAATCCAGACATTAATTAAGAAAAATCAATGTTATGCCATGCAGGAGATAGCTGAAATACTCAAAATATCCAAATCAATAAAGTTATTGGTGAAAATTGTGTCTTTTATTTTATGGAAAAAAGCATAAAAACTTTTTGGCCAACTCGATATACTATTTAACTTATGTGTGGGATATAAAAGTGAAAGCAACAAATGAACAAACAAGAAAAACAAACAAACAAAAATTCATAGGCACAGACAACAGTATGGTGGTTACTAGAGGGATAGTTAGGGAGGAGGGAGGTCAAATGTATGGTGATAGAAGGAGATTTGCCTTTGGATAGGTGGGTACACATTGCAATATACAGATGATATATCATAGCAATCATAGAATATCATAGCATTGAGGTACTAGAATTTTTTTAACTTCCTCCAGGTAACTCCAATGTGCATCTAGTTTAAGAACTTGGCTGGAGCACAGAGTAAAATGATCTTTCCAATGAGTGGAATTTTATCTGCTCCAGTGAGCTAACTTAAAAACAATGGAAAGACACACAGGGCTTAAAGGTATAGTTTTTTTTTACTTGTTGAGGCAAAAGTCACTCACATCTCACTCCATGGTATTTACCTACAGAAGTCAAAAACGTATTCCTACACAAAAACTTGCTCATGGATGTTTGTAGCAGCTTTATTTGTAATTTAAAAAAAAACATGGTAACAATAAAGATATTTTTCAGTAGGTGAATGAATGAAGA
>NW_028074619.1:0-589 GCF_014824575.4 Sturnira hondurensis
TTTTCTTTTCGCTGTTCTGCTTGGGTGTTTTCTTCTACCTTGTCTTCCAAATCATTGATTCAGTCCTCCGCTCCATCTCATTTGCTATTTATTTTTCCAGTATATTATTTATTTCAGATATTGTATTCTTTATTTCAGACTGGTTCTTTTTTATGGTTTCCATGTCTTTTTTTCATACAATCAAGCATCCTTATAATCATTACTTTGAACTCTCTATCTGATCAATTGTTTGCCTCCATTTCATTTCATCTTATTCTTCTTCTGGATAATTCTCATTCTTTCATTTGGGGCCTATCTCTTTGTTTTCACTTTCTGGCTGCTTCTTTTTGTCATTTCTATGTAATAGGTAAATCTGCAAGGCTCTGGTGAGCCCTAAGTCAAACTCTGCTTTGACTGGCCCCATAACAGCAGTTTGGAGCTATCAAAGTTCCACAGCATGTGGCTCCCTCTGCTGGGTCTGGGTGTGTGCACAAAGAACCACACTGCACACCAAGGTCGGCTTTTATTAGCATCAGGCCTGAGGGAGGGTCCCCTAAAGCCTTGAAGCTTCCGAAGATCCATCTCTGCCTGCAGACTCTTGTTAGGCTTA